>NC_069499.1:549579470-549589470 GCF_027579735.1 Bombina bombina
CAGAAGATTAGGGATAATGGGAAGATTAAGGGATTACGGATAGGGGATCATGAGCATAAATTGTCCATGTACGCGGACGACGTCTTACTTTCTTTAACGGAACCACTAACTTCACTTCCAGAGGCACTGTGTGAATTTGAGGAGTATGGGCGGTTCTCAAATTTTCACTTAAACAAAAATAAATCAGAAATATTAAATATCACTCTCCCCCAGGCAGACATTTGTCAACTCTCTTCAATGTGTCCACTACGCATACAAACCCGTACTCTTAAATATTTAGGTATTAACCTTACCCCTACACCAGACACACTACACGAGGCCAATTACTCAAACTTACTTACCGAAATCACAGGGGATCTTTCCTCCTGGAGAAACAAACCGGTCTCCTGGCTCGGAAGAGTTGGCATTGTGAAAATGAACATTTTACCTAGGATACTGTATTACCTTCAGACTCTCCCGATCCCACTACCTACACACTTTCTACACAGATTCCAAGGGATAATAGAGGAGTTTATTTGGAAAGGAGTTAAACCAAGAATTGCAAGGAGAACTCTTTACTTACCAAAAGAGAAAGGGGGACTGGGAATCCCTAACCTAATCGCATACAGGAAAGCTATCAATCTCCAGCATCAAGTTGAATGGTGCCATAATTCTATAGATAAAACTTGGGTCCAAATATGCAAAACAATTCTAGGAGTACAGAATCTAGGTACACTGGGATGGACCTCCGCCAAATTCAGGCCCAAAATGCTGGAGAATTTCCCCCTTCTTAAAGAATTTTATACACAGTGGGATAGAACCCTGGTGGACTACCCACACATTACCTCAAATCCCTCACCACTTACACCATTTATAGATAATCCAGATATACCTTTCACTTGTACACAGCGGCTGCTCATAGATAAAACCCGACTTACACAAGTGGTTTTTCACCGCCTTCTGACACACAAAAGAATTAAGGATAGAGTAGACTTAGCGCACACTGGACTTAACATTCCTTGGTTTTTTTATACGCAACTCCAACACTTTCTACTGACATACAAAGGATCAGGTGATGTGACTAGACAACCGACCACCCTGGAATCCCTATGCCTGCTTCCGAACACACCGAAACATTTGATCTCTATAGCCTACCGCTTGATCCTTTCAAATAAAGAAACTCCTCTCCCTGACTATGTTAGACGCTGGAACAAGGAGCTCAGCCCCCCCCCTACTGATGGGGAATGGCATAAGATCCTAACCACTCATGTGAAGGCCTCGGTCTCAGCAAGGGTAATTGAGTCCAATTATAAATATCTGTCTAGGTGGTACCTTTCACCTGACAGAATTCAGAAAATATACAAACAAACTGATGGGAAGTGCTGGCGAGGCTGCGGAGAACGTGGCACCCTCCTTCACATTTGGTGGGAATGTGGTCCCGTTAGGCCTTATTGGCAGTCAGTTTTAGATGTGATGGAGACCACACTTAACATATCACTAACGAGATCGCCCAGCCTTCTGCTGTTCCACGACCTTCCTAAATTTAAAGATAAACCCTCTAAACACCTTTTCTTTATAATGCTCAATAGTGCTAAAGCCCTGATCCCTAGGAGGTGGAAGAAGACGGACATCCCTACATTAGAGGACTGGGCGTCTCAGGTAGATACACTTTTGCAGCTAGAAAGATTCAGATATATGAGGGATGACAAAATAGAATTGCATGAGTATATGCTGGAAAAATGGAAACCAGTGATCGCTGACTTACGACCTAACACTCAGAACGATACTCGGTGCTGAGGATCTGGCGGCCCTCGCTGGGCTTAGGGGCTTAGTTTTGGAACCTCCCTATACGGGAATACACTAGTATTACCTTTCCTCCCACACCTTCGCACCCCTTGTTTCTCCCCTTCCCCCCCCTTTTTTTTTTTTTTTTCTTCCCTCCCTTTTTCCTCTTCTCTCCTCTTTCTTTCTTCTTTTTCTCTTCTTACACTCTCGACGTGGCAGTGTGTGCTAAAGCCCACGTCGAGCTCATGTTATCTTTTAGACTTTATATAACTATTATACTGCTTTTGTTATGTATTATCAGTTTGAGTGCATACTCGTGGGATCTTGTAACCAATGGTGGACACTATTTAAAAAAAAAACAAAAACCTTTTTAAACTTTCAAACAGTATGTGTATTGTTATCTGGTTTTAAAAATCTAGACATAGATGACTATGGACTCTCCACTGTTGCATGCAAAATGCTTAATTTTTATCTTGTAACTTTTTCCTTCCGATGTATGTACTGTTATTGCTTTTTCTTAATAAAGCTTTGAAGAAAAAATAAATAAAATAAAAAAAAAAAAAATAAAAATAAACTTAAATGGATTAGATAGATCATTCCATTTTAATTAACTTTCTTATTTACTTTATTATCAATTGGGCTTAGTTCTCTTGGTAGTCCTTTGTTAAAGTGAGGGTAAACTTGCCATATCTGCAAATATTCATCTAAACAATCTCTCTTTTTAATTTTAATGTCATTCATCATTTTTTTATTCTCACTCTTTATTTGTTCCTCCATCCACCCTTTGCTAATGTGGCTTTTTTTATCTTTATGACATATTGTGTATCTAGCCAATAAAAATGCTTGCTGTATGGCACTACCAGAAAAAAAACCTAGTTGCAGGGATGCTCATGCACTCTGATTACTATAGGACTCATGGTTTCCGTGCGCGGGCATGTTGCACTGATGCGCAATCTGCACTGCTTACATCGGTGATAGCAGAGAATCAGTCCGTAAAAAACAGCAGAGTCACACTACTATTAAAGAGTACATTTATTCAACTTGTTATGGATCTTGTTTATACATCAAATTGATATAATTAATATACAAACTGCACAAAATGATCATTATATTCTGCTTCGTCTATAATTAAGTAAATAAGTATACAATTTTATATTTCAAAAATGTATTGACTTTTGTGAGACTGAAAACTATCTGCTCTAAATACTTAAAGGGACACTGAACTGAATTTTTTCTTTAGTGATTCAGATAGAGCATGCAGTTTTAAGCAACTTTCTAATTTACTCCTATTATCATATTTTCCTCATTCTCTTGGTATCTTTATTTGAAAAGTAAGAATGTAAGTTTAGATGCAAGGCCCATTTTTGGAGAAAAACCTGGGTTGTTCTTGCTGATTGGTGGATAAATTCACCCACCGATAAACAAGTGCTGTCCGGGGGCCGAACCAAAAATTGTCTGGCTCCTTAGCTTAGATGCCTTCTTTTTCAAATAAAGATAGCAAGAGAACGAAGAAAAAATGATAATAGGAGTAAATTAGAAAGTTGCTTAAAATTGCATGCTCTATCTGAACCACGAAAGAAAAAAAAATTGGGTTCAGTGTCCCTTTAAATCTTTTAAAAAAGTGTTTTGTCTGAAAATATTATTAGTCTCATTTATAACTTAATAGCTTGTTAATGCAGGGCAATAACGCTCTGTAAATGAAGGCTAAAAACTCAATGTCATCCACTGCTCGCCGCTCCAGAAGTAAACAATGAATCGTTGTTTACACTGGAGCGGCGGAAGAGCATATGCGCATCCGTATCATTTTCTGTCTCGGAGCCCGCATTTCTCTGTACATAGAGAGCGGGCAGGACTGCTCTCTATGTCACTTAATAACAGCAGCAGGAAATGCTAAAGATATGCTCTAGTCTAGAGCTCCTATCAACTTACCTATACTAGTCAACAATGTATACCAAACCAGAAAAAAGCAAATTAGTAAATGAAGTGAATTAAATAGTTGTTAAACATGAAATGCTCTTTCTAAATCATGCACGTTTAATTTTGACTTTTCTTTACCTTTTAATATATCATTTCCACTGGTTGTTGTCAACCTTGTGTAATTTGTGATATACGTTTCATCGCACCTTTTTGCAGCAACAGGAACATTTAATTCTGTCTTTCCTTACCAGATGCTGAAACCTCATTTTCTCATCAAGACGTTTCAAGCTCAACTGTAGTGCAGAATGGAAACGAAGCAGATTCTCAGCCCTTGGAGGAGACTGTAGCCCGTAAACCCCGTCGAAGGGCCAAGTGAGTCAGAAATAGGATGGTGAGCTCTGGTGCCTATACGCCACTGTTTTGATTTAAAACCGGCTTGCTTATTATTGTACAAATTCTAAAATAACTTTAAATATGAGGATTTTTATTAATTTTGGTCTTAAAGGGATATTTTAAGTAAGAGTATTTAATTTTGTGTTCGATTATGTAATTTTTGCAATTGTTTCCCCAGGAGTTAAACACATAAGTAAAGTCCTGCAGCTCAGACAGCGCAATCGCTATAAATGTAGCATTTACTCTTAAACTTGTTAAGTACTTTTTTTTTAAGTCACATTTTGGCAAGGGAGACGTGCAGGGATCACAGCTTAGTAGTGCTTGTCAGCCACAGCTGCAGACTGTTTTTTATGTGTGCAAGCTGATTAACTCCCTGCTGAACATAGTAGTGAAGATTGCAGCATGGGTTGTGCTTTCAACACAGAGAGGATAGCCTATAACATTAAAGGAGTGTTAATTGTGCAAATTGCCTTGTTTCAGGCTGCTGGGTTTATGGCCAACTCCTACCAATGCGTGTTCAGATAACAGGCAGAAAGAGAAGTAGTAGTGTATCTCCATTGTGCCTCTGCACCTCCTACAGCAGTGTTTTTCAACCAGTGTGCCATGGCACACTAGTGTGCCGTGAGAGATCCTCAGGTGTGCCGCAGCAGACTGACAACAGTGTGACATATTTTTTAAACTTTGCTTGTTTTTTACTCCCAGTGCAGGGGTAGTTTGTAGGAGGCATGGCATAACAGCACAATACATACAGTGTGTGTGTGTTTGTGTGTATGTGTGTATATATATATGCTGTATTGGGCTACAATGTGTGATTTTTTTTAACATTTTGGGATGGTGGTGTGCCACAGGATTTTTTAATGTAAAAAAGTGTGCCACGGCAAAAAAAAGGTTAAAAATCACTGTCCTACAGAATTGCACTTTTAACTAATTACTTTTACTTTACTTGTCTGATCGATACAAAACATTGAGAAAAGGGGGAGGAGATGTTGTACTTTGGTAGATTTGCTCAGTTTCCGTAAAACTAATTGTAGAGTTAGATGACACCAGCTGCACCATTGCCTTCTTGATGTTTAAGCCCTAAACGCTTGTGCACATGATTCATGTAAAATTACATTAAAGCTACACTCTGTTAAAAGTATGATGGTTTGTTTTAAGTTAAGTATTTAACTCCTTAATGACAGATGATGTGCAGGGTATATAGCACATTATTAAGCCCTTCAGGACAGGCGCTTTACACTGTACGGCTATACTTCCTCGGCTGGGCTATGCCTGCATGTAGGGCTATCCAGCAGCAGTGCAGTAACAGTTTATGTATATATACTGGTGTGTGTGTGTGTGTGTGTGTATATATATATATATATATATATATATATATATATATGCATACAGAAGAGAGAAGCGCTCTAACAGGAACGAACAACAGCTCATCAGCTAGTTCTCTGGCGATTTACCACCTGGAGCAGCCTCTTTTAGACCAGTGTGCCTTTCACATTGGAAAACTATCCTGAAGCATATCAGTCTGATCCCGCTAGTTAAGGTCAGTCCAGCCCCGAAATACCAGGCAATTCTCCTTTGAACAAGGAACATGACAACCCCAGACGATCGTTTCGGCCTATTGGGCCTCATCGGTGAGGTGCAGCCACATTCCTCTAAGCAAGCACTGGCCAAGGAGTCCATATCTGGTTGCCCCTAACACCCATAGGGAGACTTCCCTAGGGTCATAATTAATTTGCATACAGAAGAGAGAAGCGCTCTAACAGGAACAAACAACAGCTCATCAGCTAGTTCTCTGGCGATTTACCACCTGGAGCAGCCTCTTTAGACCAGTGTGCCTTTCACATTGGAAAACTATCCTGAAGCATATCAACAGTTACACCTGTGGTATATGATAGGGTCGTTTGCTGTACACAAGGCATCCACTCAATCTTTCTCTTATAAATAAACATATATGTGTAAATAATTAAATTCTAACATTTCATATTTGGAAATCTATAAGTGTGTATAAACATATATCGTGATATATTTAATAACAATTTTTTATATAGGCAATAGAAAAAATACAATTCATAAATGTGGCAATAACTAATAATCTTAAGGATCTAAACATAAATAAATAAATAAATAAATAGATAATACTAATAAGTGAGGATGGGACACAAAGTACTAGTTATGAACCATGGAAGTGATAATAAAAATATAAATGAAGATATAAACTTTGTTTCCAAAATAGTAAATGAAAATTAGATAGCTAATTATAGATCCAATCTTAACCTTGTAGCTATCTCTTATAGAAAAGGAAAAGGAAATAAAAAAATGTTTTGAAAACATATTCTCTAAGCAAGGGAACACAATAAATATTTTTTTATATATCATGTTATAAAAAAGTATATATTTAAACAAAATAATATTATTAACCCTAAGGAATAAATAAATAAAAAATAAAATATGTATGTAAAGTTAATAAATAAGAAAGAAAAGAAAAAGATCTAATTTTGAATGAGGGAATTTTACTTTTTTTCAAATACATTTTAATTTTTAATTTTAAATTCTTAGTTAGAACAGGCTAGGGGACTAATGAGTTATATTTGTTTATTTATTCATATTCATTAGTTAGGGAACAGTCAAAAACTAGTTTTTATAGTAGCTCACTTCTTTAGCCCACTTTTTTTGGACAAATCAATAAAGGGATTATGTAAGAATTAGATAACAAGATAGCATGGGGCCTATTCAACAAATAAATCAACATCCATCCTCTTGTTGATGCCCTCAGGTGCTCTTGTATGTAATTTTACAATCCAAAAGACTTCTTTTTTCCTTAGGCTTTTTTCCCTATCTCCTCCTCTGGGATGTTTTTTAATCAGGTCAATGCCTATGAATGAGAAATATCTAGAACCTATACCATGGAGTCTGAAGTGTTTAGCTACAGGTGTTCTAGGCTCTTTTTCATCCAGAGAGCGCAGATGCTCACGGATCCTATCTTTCAGTGGGCGAGTAGTTATGCCCACATATTGGCAGGAACAAAATAGGCAATTAACCAAGTAAACTACATATTGAGAATTACAATCAATCCTGTCCCTAATCTGAAATGTTTGGTTCGTCACATGTGAGGAGAAAGTGTCTGTCACAGTTATGCTTGTACACCCTTTACATGGTACATGGCCACATTTAAAGCATCCTGATTTTAGACTTAGCCAATTGGAGCCTCCTGTTACTTTTTCAGTGAATTGCTTACTAGTTATTTCTCTTATGGTAGGGGCTTTTCGTGCTATGCACTTAATTCCAGATGTTAAGATGTCTTTTAGAGCTTCATCACCTTTTAAAATGGTTAGATTATTCTTGACTATACTACAAATCTGATTATATTGTTTACTAAATTGTGTAACAAACAGGAGATTTTGACTAGTCATTACAGCCCTATTAGATCTCTTGTTCCTTTCCAGATTATTCCTTCCTTGTAGTAAGTCTTGTCTATCTAGAGTTGCTATTTGTTTTTCTGTTTGTAGTAATAAGTTTCTTTGATATCCCCTATCTGTCAGTCTATTTGTCAATTCTCTAGCCTGGGAACAATATTCTGTTAGTTCTGTACAGTTTCTCCTAAGGCGCAAATATTGGGCCTTCGGTATGCCTCTCTTAAGGTGGTCGAGATGGCAAGAATCGGCTCTCAGTATTGTATTTCTGGCCAGGGGTTTACGATAAGTACATGTGGAAATTTTATTGTCTGATACCTTTAGATTCAGGTCCAAAAAGTCAATAGTATAATTATGTGTCTGTGCTGTAAATGTCAAATTATATTCATTTTCATTCAGATATTCTGTTAATTTATCTGCATTACAACTATCCCTAGTCTCCCAGATAACAATAATGTCGTCTATAAAACGACCATAAAGTATGATATTGTTTTTATATGGAAATGAATCTGAGAAGATCATATTAAGTTCTAACCACCCCATATAGATATTGGCAAAGGCTGGGGCAAATTTTGCCCCCATCGCCGTGCCTCGTCTTTGTAGGTAATAAGTACCCTGAAAGATGAAAAAATTATGTTTCAAAAGGAACTCAGTTACCTGAACAATGAATGTTATAAATTCATGACTGTAATCTGAGTATCTATGTAGCATAAAATCAATGGCTTCTAGTCCTTTTGAATGGGGGATATTAGAATATAGAGCAGTCACGTCAATAGTAGTCCATACATAGGAATCATTCCACGTAAGATCTGTAATTTGTGTAAGCAAATGTGTACTGTCTTTAATATATCCAGGGAGAGCCACCATAATTGGTTGAAGGATGTGGTCGAGCCAACCACCCAATCTTTTGCACAAAGACCCATTGCTGGCAACAATGGGTCGTCCAGGGGGGTTCTTAAGTCCCTTATGTATTTTGGGTGCAATACGGAAGTATGGGGTGGTCGGTTCTTCCACATATAAATATTCTGTTAATTCTCTAGTCATGAAATTGTGTTCTATTGCATGGTCCAACAAATGACTAAGTTTATTTTTGAAGGAGGTGGTGGGATTGAATGTTAGTTTAGTATATAACATACAATCACTCAATTGATTCTCAACTTCACCTATGTAATCTTTTTTATTTAGAACCACCACCGCCCCTCCCTTGTCAGCCTGGACTATGACAAGGTCTTTATTTTTTTGAAGTCTAATTAGTGCTTGTCTCTGCCGTCGGGTAAGGTTGTCCCTGGGTATATTAAAGGGGTTATTCTCTGTGTTTCTAAATAAGTCAGTAAGTTCCTTTTCTACTACTCTCTGGTATATATCTAATAGGTGATGTCTAGCATGAATTGGGTAAAAGTGAGATGTGTTTTTAAATTTAAAAGATGTGCAATTGTCAACCAAAGTGTCAGGAATTCTAATAGATTCCTGCTGTAAAGAAGTTAGATTAGTGAGATCTAGCAAATCTGCATACCTAAGTCCTACAGTATCATATTTGGTAGGTACATGAGTTGTTAGAGGTAAGTGATCTATTGGATTGTCTTTGAAATGTCTTTTCAAGACAATCTTGCGAACAAATCTATTAATGTCTATAAGTGTGTTCACAAAATCAAAATGATGTGATGGTGCATATGACAAGCCTTTATTTAACAAATTAGTTTCTGTGCTAGACAAATTATAATCAGAGAGGTTGATAACCGCTACTTCTTTACATTTTTTCTGACTCTGCTGGGGTAACGGAAGGTAGACTCACGTTGATCATTAACAACTTTATCTGATGGTCTTATTGGGGTGCTAGTTTGGGCTGGTGATTTAACCAAAGTTTTTAACATTTTTCTATTAGGATTTGAATCTAAACTGGTCTTTTCTGCTACAGGGAGATCTTGTGACTGTTCTCCTTCTGATGATTGAGCACTAGTGTCTTGACCATCAGTGTCTATACTTGAAAAAGTGACATGTTTGCTTTTGTGTGACTTATTTTTGTTGCCTTTTTTATTTTTATTTTTGTTCTTATTATCCTTACTAGATGACCAATTTGATCTAGCCGGTTTATGTTGTTGCCAAGAGTATACTATATTCAATTCATAATCTTTAACATCTCTCTGGTATTTTTGTACCTTTCTTTCAGATAGAACTGTGTCAAGATTATCAATTGTCTCAATTAGTTGTTTTGTATAGTCAATATATTTCTGAGTGGATTCAAAGGGTTTAAGTGTCTCAATAACATTGTTAATTTCAACTAAGATCTGTTCCCTTTCTACTTTTTTGTGGTTTAATAACTGTTTCATCAATATTATAGAGCAGTTGGTTAAATTCTCATTCCATTCTTCCATAAATATTGGATTACTGAGCGCAAAGGAGGGGTATTTTTTCATTCTTAATCCCCTAGGTATTTTGCGTTCAGATATATAGAGTTCTAAGAACTCTATATCCCACCACAAATTAGTCTCCTTAAACCTCAATAGTTCTAATTTAGAAAA